>NC_134209.1:28072500-28102500 GCF_965140235.1 Caretta caretta
CCCACATTCTCCACCTCACTATGACAGGGTGTTCCTTCTTCCTGTTTTTGCCAGACATTGGACATTTTGGGGCTTTCCTGCTTTCTTTCCCTTGGGGCTAGGCTTCTTATCTCCCGCATAGGGGCACTCTCTCAAAGTGTCCCCTTGGCCCACAGACCTAACAATGCCTTACTCAGGTTTCCAGCCTCCTGACCCTGGGGCCCCTCTTCTTGCCCCAGCCTCCCTCATTCCTCTTCTGCTGGGCTCCCTCAGTCAGGGAATTACTCAGCCATCCGCTTCTCCTCAGCCGTGACCTGTCAGGTTAATTAGCCCCCTTCTCAGTCTGCATTAACCCTTTCAGGGCAAGTGTGGGGTAAACACCCCTTCACAGATTTCGCATCACCTCTTGTTTTATCCAAACTGGTCCTCTGATTCCTATTTCTAACCTATTTGAACACACTAGATCAAATTTGTCTCTGATGTAAAACTCGACTGAGTTACACCGAGATGAAGTTTGGCCCTAATGCATTGGACATTTGCAGGACTATCTCAGTCAATAACCTGTAAATCTTTGCAACATGCAAATCAGGGAGTACAAAGTGGCTGTGCACAGTGGACCAAGTAAATTAAGTACTAGGCAGAATCCTCTACACACTAAATGGAAGTGTGAAGGGCTGTTTACCTCACACAGGTTGTGAAAGGGTTAATATGGGCCCCAGAGGCCAGTTAACCAGCCTAGGTGCACCTGGAGGGAGGGGCCCAGGACTAATTAGAAATAAAGCCCAGCTGGGTGCCTGCAGTTGGAGAGAAAAGGCCCCAGTGGAGGAGTGTTTTCCTCTCTCTCAGAGAAAAAGCCTGGTGAACAGGTTAGGCTCCTGAGGGGACAACACAGACGTGGAGCCTACAAAGAGCAAGGAGATTCTTGAGGGAAGCTTCTAGAATTCCTGAGGAAAGGAGAGGAGGCAGTGGAGGAAAAGCTGCTGGGAAGAAGCGGTATAAGATAAGCTGTGCAGGGCTTGGGAGTAGGGGCCAAGAAGCAGAAAACTTCAGTGTAGCCCGAGAGGGGCAGAAGAACTATTAGCTTGGATATTTGTTGGGACACGCATTTGGGCCTTTGCCTCAGAAAGTGGCTGGACTTCAAAGAGATCTGGCTAGAGGGCCAGAGTGGTTCTATGGCTGGAACAGGGTGTAAGAAGGTAAGGGGAAACTGAGGCAAAGGCTTGACGCAATGCCACATCTAGTCAGGAGGGGGTGCCTTGGAGCAGCACTTTCACCACAGGAAGTGGCAGGTCTCTTGTAGGCCCCTATCCTGTACCCTTAAGAGCACAGGGTAAACAGGGATAGGCTGTGGACAGAGACTGTGTGTCTCAGGACACAGTGGCTTAGAACTGTGACCGTTAATAGGCAAGTGAAGTTAGCTTAACTATATGCTCCCCTCCTAAGCCTTTCTCTGGTTATAAGGCAGGGATTACTTGACAGCTGCGTAACCGTGCTCTAGGCAATACAGGACCAGGTTCCCCTGTGCTCTGTGTGCTACTCCTAACACATTCTATACGTGCGCTGTGTGTCGGTGAGCCCCTGAAAGCTGGCATTTTATTCAGTGCTGCCCTTTTAAACCCTGCCTAGAAGTAGTCCGAGGAGCAGGAGTTTGCACGAGTGTTCATTCATCTGCCCTGGCCCTTCCCACATGCCATTCCCACAATTAGATGTATCAGGCAAACAGCGAGGTGCCAGAAGAGGGACAGGGAGGTATGAGGCAAGCAGGTAATTTAGATCAACAGGCTGTGTCTACAATGCCCCCTCTGCCCCAAACCCTGTGGCCGTGAATCTCAGAGCCTGGGTCAACTGACTCAGGCTTGTGCCTCAGGCTACTGAGCTAAAAATAGCAGTACAGATGTTTTTGTTTGGGCTGGAGCTTGGCTTCTGAAACCCACCCCTCTCACTCTAGGTTTCAGAGTCTGGGCTCCAGTCTGCTCAGGAACATCTAAGCTGCTATTCTTAGTCCCGAAGTGTGAGCCAGAGTCAATTGACCTGGGCTCTGAGACTGGCTGCTGCAAATCTTTTTACAGTGTAGATGCACCCATAGAGGCTCGGAGTGGTATAATACTCCATTTTGGATCAGTGATGGGTTTAAAATCTGATACAATTATATTGTTTTAGGGCTAATTATCAGAGTGCCTAGAATTTCTGTGTGTGTGTGTTTTTAAACTGTTTACATTTTTTAAAAAAATATCCTGGCTTGCCAGGGCTAGAAACAAGAACTTTCGCCATTGGAGAGGGGAGATTGAGTGACACCCTTCATCTCCAAACCGTAAAACCAAGTCCTAAGCTCCTCAAAAGTCTTGAGTGAAGGTCTTGTCCTTTCCATGTGCAATACCAGTATATACTGTTGGGTTGGCTTTAGAACCCCAAGGATTGTAAAGTGAGTAGGATTTGGTTTAAATGACAGATTTATTTTTTTTTAGAATTGAACATTTAGACAATTTAACTGACATCCTCTATACATTATCAACTTTGTTTTTCCTGCTTTCCATGAACTTCCCTGCAGTCTGTGGTCTAAAATACGCTCATGGTACTTCCCCTTTGACTTTTCCTCATATATTTTTCCATGTAAACAGAACTTTCTCACAGGCTGGTCTGATACTGTGCAGTGAACTCACCCAGGGACTAAGGACCATGACCAAACTTGCCACCTTCCACTACAAAAGCAAGGCACCTTTCCCTGACCTTGCCTTCTCTAATACGATCACATAGAAACACATATATTGTAAACGAAAACCAACCTCCCTCCCCCCGCCCCATGGGAAAAAAAAACCCTTCCAAAACAGGACACTGCATTGCACAAGCTTCTCTCCCTGGGGAGGGGATGAGAGAACAAACAACACATGATAGTATTGCTTAACCTACGATTGGAAGGCGCTCAGGTACTACCGTGATGAGTGCAGTATAAGAACTCATATAGAACCAAATACGCAGCTGCCTGTAATTGTGTATAGGTGAGATGGGGTGTGTGTGTCCCCAAGATTTCTTAAGATGTAGTCCACACAATGAAAATTTTTGTGATCCTCGACATTAGTGAAACGTGGATTCTTTTAGTCACTATAAACTGTGATATCTGAACGTGCGATTTGTAAAACGGGGCTAGTCTTTGATGTTGGATAGTACGTGGCAGTGGTGCTGCCTTCTGGAATTGTTACCCACTCTCTTTTGTCTTCAAACACTTGGTCAGTGCAATGCCCTTGCAGATACGTATTGGACAGTCTTCCCCACCTCCTTCCCTGTACTTTTGTAAGCGGGGGAGTAGTCCCGCAATTGTGGGGAACTTTCCTGGCTTCTGCGCTACCCCTGTGAAGTGAGCTTGCAGTCCTCGCTCCCACTTCCTTTACCCAGTGGCCTCCTGCCCTTGAGGACTCCCCTTCCACTCTCCTGTCTGGCAGAGTCCTCGTAAGGACTCAACAAGGCTGCACCCAGGATTCCTGGGGGGCTCGACCCCCAACCCTGCTAGGACAGGGGCTAGGGTGTCCCCACTCCGGGATACTCTCTCTGCACTGGGCACTTCTCTGACCCACTGACCATTACATACAATTTAAAGCAAATGCAAGTTATTTAATCAACAATTAATTTTAAAAAGAATAAGGAAAATGGGAAAGGTTAAAGGAAACACATCAACCTGCTCTGTGGCAGGGAACATCACAAACAGTGTCTCTGGAATGTCAGGGCAGTTCAGTCTGTTCCTTGTAAGTCCCAGGCCGCCTTCTCAGGCCCTGGCTGTGCTGCAGGGATGCTGTGGGTTGGACACTTGCTCTTGTGGTGGCCACATGCTCTCAGGCTCCAGGTGGTAGGACCCTTCTTCCCAGTGTCACCCCAGCCATGTCGGGGTTACGATCCAAGCCTGGCCTGCAGAGCCTCTTGGCTGAGGTGTCTCCCTGTGCTGGGCCTGCTGCCCAGGGTCCCCCTCGCTCTCCCCAGCTGCTCACCGCACCCAGCTCTGGACTGCTCCAGCCCCAGCTCCACCACTCTGTCTCTGCACTGCTGCTGCTGTTCTGTCTCCAGCTCCCTGGGCTGCTTCCTTGGCCCCTCTGCCTCTGGTTGCTACAGCTCTGCTCCCAGGACAGGCCTGCTCTGCAGGCTCCTTCTGTGACTCTGCTCCTAGCACTGACCTGCTTCGTGGGCTGCTTTTCTGGCCCCTCTGGCTCTGGTTGCTGCAGCTCTGCTCCCAGGGCAAGTCTGCTTTCTCTGGGCTGTGCCTCTGGCTTTGGGGCTGCAGCTCTGCTCCCAGGACAGGGTCTGCTCTCTCTGGATCTGGCACAGCTCTGCTCCCCAGCTCAGCTTGCACCCCTGTTTTCTCTTTAGCTCGGCCCCACTCTGTCTGACCCAGGCAATTCCAGCTCACATGGAGGACGGGACCTCCCTGGCCTCCTGACTCTCTGATTTCCTTGCCCGCCCTGTCATTCAGGCTGACCTGGAGCATTGGCCTCTCCCTATTGGTCCTGATTTCCCATAGACCCTTCTCCTTTTAGTACTGGGAGCTAGCCGACCAAAACACCTCCATTGAATGTTAGTAAGGGGGCAGCAGTCCCCTTACACTTCTATGGGAAAGCCATAAGATCATTTAGCAAACCAAAGTCGTGACTGGAAATATGAAGGGCATGCTTGTGAGAGAATTGAGCTTACATTCTTAAAAGTGTGTAGTGATTTTGAGTGCCTGATCTGAGACCCCTCAAATGCACCAGATTTTCAGTGGAAGAGAGTGTTCAGCACTTTTGAATTTTAACATATGTCAAACTGGGCACCCAAAAATTCAGGCACTGAAAACCACTTTTTAAAATGTAGACCTTCATCTTTACAAAGTAATGTCGATATCTCAGATGTCCTCCCCCCGACCCCTGAGAAGAATCAGGAGACACAGAGGAGATGTGGGTTTGGGAATGTTAAAGTGAAATGAAAGTGAGTCATGTTCATTAAAGATGAGCTAGCAGAATGTTTGATATTAGTGGCTGTGTAATGATTAGTACTTCCTGTAATAATGATGATGATGATTCAACTATATGAATTGAACATTCATTCTAAGTTAATTCACATCCTTTTAACTAATAAGTTATTGGGTGGGGGGAGGGGGAGGAAAGAGAGAGACCTGATTTTTAGCTCATAATTTAAATAGATGAGCCAAACAAATACTGAGATGACAAATTATTTACCAAGATTTGTACCTCCCAAACTTGGGAAAATCTGGATGCAAATCTGGATCAAAATTTCATGACAAAGACTTATTTCTTATTATTTATTCATACTGCACTGCATTTTAAATGCATGGTAGTCAGACCTTAATCCCATTAGAATTTATATGCATGGTCACTAGTAATTATCCTCCCAATTAACCTGACGATGACAGATTATTTTGCAGATTATCTATTTTTTTAATCAAATGCCATATTGAATTGCAGCAATATAAGGTAAAGTGGGAGGCAAATTATTTAGTGTTGACCGTATCCATTTTGAGCAGAACTCCCAGAGAACATCACAGTCTACCCATATTTGAAGGGTATAAACAACAAGGGTAAAGAGGAATTATGTAAGAGGAACAGTAGAGTGTAACTGCGAGTAATGATAAGAAAGGATAGTTTGGGCTAAATATCAGGAAAATCTCTTGGCATGTTTTTCTGAAAAATCCAAACCCCTGGAGTTAATAAGACAGGGTTTCTCATGAGATTTCCAGCCCAGTTTCTGGTCTTGGCAAGAAGTGCTGCCAGAACAACCTTTCTCATGGTATTTCAACAACCCTAGCTTCTGCTAGAACCTGGCATAAACCACAAAACAAACAGATCACCCTGCAGTGACAACAACAAAACCTATCCATTCAATCATTCCAAAAAGGCTCACTTCTAAAAATGAGCTAGTGACACATCGGTAGCATCTGCCTCTCCGCACTCCTCTCCCTATTCAGTGCTTTAGCTCAGCAGCCATAGTGGAGCCATCAAAAAAAAATATTGGTCTGGGCAGATACATGTTAGAGGACCAATCCCTGTCCACACACCCTGTAAGCATGAGTCTTATTTATGGAACAGTACCACATTGCAATGTTTGGGTTGCAAACAACACATGGAAATAAGATAATGAACAAATCATAATGATTTTTCATGACTAAAATATTAAATTTATTAAACACTCATAATACATAAACAAATCTCATATTATTCCAGACGTGGAGACTGAGCTAGACATGGATCTGAACCAAAATGCCAGATCTTAACGCCCTCAGAATTTGGCAAATTCCAGATTATGATTTGAACTGTGAGGTTTGGTTTAAACTCCAGTGTCAACTAGCTGGTGCTCGACCATATTCTGATCTCATTGTAAATCCAAAGTCACTCAGTTGATTTCAGTCTCTACTATGACATGCTGTGTTCTCTTCGAAACTCCTCAGTGTAGAACTACAAACATGTAGAAATGAGAGAGAGGTTTCAGTAATTTATTCTTGGAATTCTGGTCATGTTTGTGACATTCATAGTCCAATCAGCAAACCGCTGAATCACTAGTTTCCTGCTACTTGAATCACTGTAGGTACCTAGTATGTTGTATATTATCCACATGGAAATAAACATATATGTTTATTTGAGACAGAATAACTCAAAGTTGTTTGGAGAATGTTTCCTTTGGGATATCATAAAAGATTCTTGAACATAATAGCACTGAAAGACTACTTGCTATCCTGCTGTTCCTGAGGATATAGAAGGCACAGGGAGCTGTCCAACATTATCAACATCCGATGAAGTGAGCTGTAGCTCACGAAAGCTTATGCTCAAACAAATTTGTTAGTCTCTAAGGGGCCACAAGTACTCCTTTTCTTTTTAAGATTAGCATTGGAAATGCTGATTTATTTATTTACAGATAGTTGACTCTAATGTAGTGGCTTTCTGGGAGCTTCCCAGGCAAACTGGAGAAAGCTGGGTCTTCAAAGCTAGATTTAAGTTCTCATTCACAGAGTGTGTGGGAAGCATTCCCTACCAGGCAAGATCAAATCTTAATTTGTGTTTTATCACCAACTATCTAAATGGAGGAAGGGTGGTTTTGTAGTTAAGACACTGGACTGGGATTTAGAGAACTACATTCAATTTCAAGTTCTGCCACAAATTTCCTGTCTGACTCTGAGCCCTAATTGATTTTTCTGAAGGTGCTGAGCACCCATAGCTCCCACTTTCGTTAGCTGGAGCTGTAGATGATCTGCTTTTCTGAAAGTCAGGCTCCTAAACTCCCCATCTGTAAAATGGGAATAAAAATATTCCTTTTCTCTCATCCATTGTCTGTCTTGTCTATTTGGCTGATAAATTCTTCAGGGCAGAGTACTATGTAAATATACAGTGCCTAATACAGTGGGGACGCAGTCTCCAGTGTGGGCCTCTAGGTTATACTGTAATAAAAGAATAGCAATTATTATTCCTGTGGGTTAGAAACATGAGACTTTGTTGACATTATGACATTGAAGAAGCAGCTCCATATGTAGGTTAATAACTAATTTTCCACTTTGTCTAATTTTGCCCACCCTTTTCCCTTTGCTTCCTTAGAAATGTATTTTGAAATATCTCATGAGTGATCTGTAGGCTGAGGAGAGTTTGGTGGGGGAGAGGAGAGAGATGTTAATCCAATAAGGTAGTTTCGAGATATAGGGTTTTGAAAAATGACGTATTTCACCTTTTGAGTCTTTTAATCATTTTTGTAAAGGCATATCTCAAAAATGGTGTGCTGTGGACTCTTCACATTTGTTTTATTAATTCATCTTGCATACGATCAAATTAATAGGACTATTTCTGGTAAGGTCAACTGCTAATTTTAGTAATTTCAAAGTGCTAAAATGGTCTCTCAGGTCTTAGTGGACTGTGTCTGCTTAGCTGAAGTTGTGGCTAACTTTGTCAACTTGTCATATTGCTCATAAACTTCACCAAAACAAACTCTGATGGAGTTTGTAAGCTTTGATTGTGTATGACTGCATGCATGATGTTTTTAAGCTCTGCCATGTGAAATATTCCAGTACAAGAAGGTTACAAAATCTATCAGCACAGTCTGTGCAGTTTGTAAATTCTCTGAGTTGAACAGTTCTGGTTCAATGAATTAAGCTTTATTGATTCAGCGAGAAGTGTTTAGGTGCCGTCACCAGAACCTCTTAGGTACAAATAATTACAAATTTTGCCCATAAGCTATTTGATTTGAATACAATTATGTCCTTTAAAAAATTGAATAACATGTATAAACATCTGAAATTAGAGCATAATAGATGCTTAATCCCCAAGAAATATAAAAATCGACACCAAATTTTCATGAGTTTTTTAGATATATTCTTAAAGAAATTTCTAGACAGACTTTATGAAGATATTGTTAAGGCTGTAAATAGATATCAAGTAAATAACAAACATTATTGCTGTGCAAGCTGTATTTACAAAAATAATGATTGAAAGCTTGGGTTTGTGCTTTAAAAAGTTATGATTTTTTCATATTCTAGATATGAGTCTACAGCTACTTTCCTGTTCATCACATAAGGGCAACCAACTAAAACACAAACCTTCATTCTCTACAATCATAACAAGAAGTACCAATGTCTTGTTTTTACCTCTCTCTATATAGCTCAGAAACTGGCGTGTCTTGGACTAATCACTACAATATGAGTCAAAGAGCCCTATTATCAAACCAAAGCATATATGAATTAAAATATACCACATGTCTGTAATACCTTTATATGACATAGATATTGCATTGTGAGATAGGTGAATGGTAGGCAGAGATTAGTGATCAACATTAAGGATGTTTATGGATATTAATTATGAATTACTTGAATATTTTTTCTAACAAAGATGATGTTCTGAAAGTTATAATTAAATCAATATCCATTTACAACCTTAACTGTATCTTAATATAAGTTTTGTGTCAGTGAATCAGCAGTGCACTGTAATCTCTTTACAATGGCATTACTGCCTGTACTGTTTGCTATAATCCTCCTGTGCTGAATGGGAAAATTGCATCTGGCTTTACTTATGAAATTCATGGAGTCCTCAGCTTGAAATTGTCAAAAGAGCTTTTTTTATTCAACCTGGTCATTCATCTATGCACACTGAGCTCCTTGGGGAACCACTTGAAAATGGGATTTTTTTCCCCCTCCCTCCTCTCTCTTTCTTTTCCCTGCTGCCCATCCACCTCCCTTTCCCATCCTCATCTAGATACCTATTAGCTCTCTCTTTCAATAACACCGGTTTGGCTGCAATGAAAGTGCTTTTTAATGTAGGAGATGTACTTCAGCCATAACACCGGGGTCACTTTCTGAGTAACATTTTATGGGATTGATTAAACTTTAGCACCATAACTGTTGACTCTAAAGGCGTGGGAAGAGACTCAGAGTGCTAAGCTCTGGATAATTTGTGCTTCACAATTTTTTTAAGTCAAATAGAGATAAGGGTTTAATGCGTTTGAAAAAGCAGCCATCTATTTTTTCCAAGTCTCCTATTGTAAAAGACCCCTAACATTTAAAATGAAATAATGTCTTTTACACTAATGAAGTAAAGTTACAGTAAATAACTGTATATAAAAAGGTGTTCAGTCTTATAGCTAGAATGTGAGAAAAGATTTAACTTGATCCTCCTTTCCTTTAAATGTAAGCACTTCATCTTTTCTCACTGCTAGAAAATGAATGAGCAGGTGCTCTTGGCTGAGTTTTCAAGGTTGCAATAACGCGTAGTTCATTGTCATTGACAATCCTTTCCTTGAGACACTATTGGCAGGATGGAGGAAAATGGCTGAGTGGGAAAAATCGCACACAATGCTTTCATCTCCTTAGAATGTTTAACTGAGCTCAGGTTGTATTGCTAAGAAATTGCAGGTTGGGGTGATAGGAGCTATCTGTGCAGGAAGAGGAAGAATAAGAATGGTGAGGTGGTTAAGAGACTGGATAAGAGACTTAGGAGATCCATGGTCAGTTCCCAGCTCTGCTATAGATGTCCTGTTTCACCATGGGCAAGTACTTTGTAATCTCTCTATTCGCCATCTGTAAAATGGCAATAATAATACTTTCTTTTTGCTAGCCTTTGACTTGTCTATTTTTGAATGTTAACTCATCTAGGCAGGAATTGCTTCCTACTAGTTATTTATAATGGGCCTTTCATGATCTTGATTGAGTCCTGTAGGTCTTAAATAATAAAATGCCATTTGTGTTTAACTTAAAGTGCTCAGCCTGGGACAGACACAAGTAAAACCCATGCATCTTCAAGGTGAGCAAGACCTTCCAAATTTGAAAAGCCAAGTTAATTTGGCCATTGTATACAATAATGGGCTGGCTTCAGTGGACTTCTGATTAGTCATTGTAATATTATTATTTTAGAAAATCAATAACATGGTTAAATGTTTCATCCTAACATTTCTTGGGAAGGGTAATTGTACGGCTTAAAAATAGTCCAACTTTAAAAGTCTGTGGCTTGCCATTTGACCTAAAATATTTGTAAATTGAGAGCTAGAGAGTGTACTGTTGCAGAAAAGCCCCTGAGAGGGCAAAAGGCATTCAGCAAGCTCTGAGGTTGCTCTCATTGCCTTTGAGGAATCATGCGGACAAACTTTCTCTCTCCACAGGATAGGCAAGAGACATGGCCTCTGAGAGGCACTGGGAAATGCTAGAGATCTCAGGGCATCTGCAGAGAGCTGGGCATTGGTAAAGAAGGCTGGTCCCCCGCTGCTGCTACCAAGACCCCACATTTCTGCTGGCAATGCAACTTCTTTGCCTCTCGACTACACACTGTCAGTACCTCACTTCAGCTGTCCAGCCCCCTCCACTCTTCTAAAGGGTTTGACAGCACTGAGCAGCAAACCCTCTGGGGGGATTTTTCAAAAACGCTCAGTGCTATTGATTTCAATGAGAATTGAGTTATGCCAACGCTTGGTGCTGTTGAAACTCCCACCTTCTGGCATGAATGAAGACTGAATCAGCGTTAATTCCTGTGCTTATTTCTCCATTGATTTTCTGGGAATGATGCTATGTATGCTGGCCATAGCTGCCTCATACCCCCAAACCTATGGAGCCCAAATGCAAGGTGCTGACAAAGAGGAGCTTCCATAGGATCAGGTGGAATGCTTCATTGGTTCCCTTTCTTCTAAAAGACTTTGAACCATTTAGGTGGCTTTTCCTCTGTTCTTATCCTTTCTTTACCTGTAAGCAGAGGGGATGGCCTGGGCCTTTGCATTTTAATAAAGTCAGGTATTTGATGCAAATCCATCTGAGATGACCGGCAAATGTTTTGACCACAAACAAAAAAAAATAAGCAGTAAGATTTATTTTAAATCCACCTATGGCACGATGCTGACAAGACCCTTGATAGGCAGCTGGTAGGCTGAGACTGCTGCTTATAGCTGTCATGCTGTGACCTGTGCATGGTCATCAGCAGAGCCAAGAATAGAACTAGGTCTCTTGAGTCCTACTCCACTGCTCTAGCCATTAGGCAACACTGTCTCCCCGATCCACCTGTTGTCTCATCTTGTCTTAATCTTAGATTTAAGTAGGGACCATCTTTTTTTGTTCTATATAGTGTACAGTTATGTACAGTGACTAGCACAACGGGGCCCTAGCTCCTTGGTGCTACTGTAATAATACTAATTAATAATGATGTTTTGATATACACATTGTGCAGTTCTAATGGTTTTGGGATCTCTTGAGGCTGAAGGAGGTTTTTATACACAGTCAGTATTCTGAATCATGGAAAGTAGAAATGAAAAATCCTACTAGTCCATCCAGTCCACCACCTCTGCTATGACAGTGCATCAGTTACAATAAGACCCTGGATCTGGGTACTGCTTAACTTTTGGAAGGATTTGCAATCTGCAGTATGCTCCAGATTGAATTTTTTCTGTTGGCCACTAGGTATACACATTACTGCACCCCAAAGTGTGGAGAAACCCCAGCCACAAAATATCCAGATTTAAAACTCAAAGCGTTTGAATGCAGGGTTTGGCCCAACAGTGACACAGGGAAATTTGGATCCCGATTTGATTTTGGATTCTGAAACCTCTTTTTATCCTCACATACTTCTCCCTGCTACCCAAAATAGTTAATAGATATTTGTCCTGATTCAAGACTCTGGCTCCAATCTCTAATACTTTTGAATCTTGGAATATCTGAACTCTAGGTTCCAGATCCAAAATTTGCAGCTCAGGTCCATCTTTAATTTCAGCAAGTTCAATGGATGAGATGCAGAGACCATTTTTGATTCTTGAAGGCTTAACAGCAAAGGCACTTTGCAAATTCATGGGTGCTGAGTCACCATAGTCAAGGCCCTGATGATCAATTTTTCCCCCTAAATAAAAACTTAATGTGAATAGGAATATGAAAATTTAAGGAACACCTTAGTCACCAAGCAGTCCCATAGCCTTCAGTAGAACAATTCATGGAATAAAGTGCTGAACAACATGAGTAAAGATATCAGAATCTATGCCTTAATGTATTAGCATCACAAACCACTTTCAATTCACACAATACATTTTTTAAACATTCCTCTCAAGGCAGCAGGATGCCAAAGCAGACATTAATCAGCTTTACTCTGCAAATTAAAATAGGAACACTTCTGTAAATTACAACCATTACATTTCCGGCTTAAATTTCCCAACTCCTTTGGGCTAATACTTAAAATACTAAACCCACCCCACTTGTAAAAGTGGTGATTTGCCTCCAAATTCATTTTGTACTTTCTGTTGAAACTGAAGAATTACATTGCCTCTGTGAAATAACTTTCCCTCTTTAGTTGTTCAATTTGATTCAAGGATTTTTGATTAAGCATGCAAGGGTTATGAATAAATAAGAACCAGCAGCCCAATAATTGGGATATCATTACTATCTAGTAGCACATTTAATCCTCAGCTTCACTGCACCACATAACCTTTTCCTTCCATCCTCCCCCACAATATTGCTAGCACGCAAAAAAAAAAGAAAAAAAAAAGAAAAACAAGAAAGGCAATGTCACTGCAAGCTTCACAAGTTAGCATTAAAATGAATACTTTTTAATTTCTCCGGATGAGATGGGGCCCTGTGCTCTGGGACAATGCTGATGGATGATGTTTTAATGCAGCTGAAATGTTATTTTTACTGAACCAGGGAAAACTATAAATTTTGCTTCATTGCCACTGATGGCTCTATGCATAAAACTATGGTGGCGCCCATTGCCCATGAATAATCACCTCAGCACGGCAGATGTTACTTTGCGGGGAAAGCAATTCTTATGCCGAAGAATTGTGGAAAGATTAATTGTCTACAGCTGTTTCATGGCCCACAGCAATCTTGATACATTTATGATAAGTTTAAGAGCTCACTAGAGGCAGCTCCTATTCCCTGTTGTGAGGGAAGGGGGGTGAATGGCTTTATTTTGACACCTGGATTCATAGAATCTGTCAGCTCCATTACAGCCTTCATATAAACCCTACTGTTGGCAGTTCTGAAATGATTGTGAGCGAAGATGCAGGAATTATCTATACGTAGATAAAGAAAAGGAGACTGAGAAGAATTATTCAAATTTGTGCAAATGAATTGCTTCCATTTTTCCTTCCTCTGCCAAGTGGAAATTGAACGTGACCCACTCTGACCTCTCTCTATTAAGTGCTGCAAATTGCAGTAAATGCACAGTTCTGAGTGCCCTAATGAGACAAAGCTCCAGCAATGCCTCATTAATAAGGAAAGTTTGACCTTGCTGGTCAGCCCTTCATTCGATATTGAAAAGAAATAGGAAAAAAGAAGGGATGACCTGCTGTAAATTTTGAACAATACCTTTGATTTAGTTTGTATATACTCCCAACAAGGCACTCCTCAACCTTTTTTTCCCCCCTTCCATTCCTACAATACAAGGGAAGAAGTATTTACTTATTAGACACCCATGTAAATTCATGAAGACAGTGGTGATCTACAGCAGTGGTACATTCTGAGAGCCTAATCTAAATTTTTTAAATTTATTTATATTGTACCAGTATTAGAAGAAGTTTGGATATATTCTATTCTATTCCTTACACCATGCCCATCACTATGATACCTCAATGCTGTACCTTGATACATGCAATATTAGACATTTGAGGTAGTTTTGCAGACTACACTATGCACTAACTCTAAATTTACAGGTTTCAGAGTGAGTGTCCAAGAGTGTGTTACTGTATTATCCCATCTGAGATATAATTTAAAGCAGATTGTGTTTAATTTACCAATATAACCCAGTAACCCAGGTTTTGCTGAAAATCTGAACACTTTCATTCCTAGAATGGTTTTGGCCTAAAATATTTCACTTTTCAGATTTTTGGTGCTCACCCCCACCCCCAATTTTAATTAAAGTTTATACTGATTTTTTTGCTTTTCAACCTAACCATTACATCACAATATAAAAAGAAAGTAGAACAAAAACGAACATTCTAAACTTATAATTACCATCACATAACAGCAATGATAGATAAATACATGTACAACAATAATTTTTACATATTTAATATACTATAACATAAAATAAATCAAGATTTGACAGCTAATGGGGGGGTGGGGTAAACATAGACAAGCCAGGGAGGGGAAATATGAAAGTAGGAGGAAAAGAAGAAGGGAGTGAAAAAGGATGGGGGCAGGAAATGTGAAGGGTCCATTGGGCCCATAGGTATTTCGTAATCCAATGTTTTTAAAAAAAGGAACTCTGATATCTTCAAATGTGTGTAATTGATTCCTGTGGCAGAAAGTGATTCTTTCTTTGGCTTTTAGGAAACCCCAAAATTTGTTGAAAACATTTTCCATGAAAATTTCAGTTTAGTTGGAAAAAAACCCCCATTAAAAACGTTTCACTAGAAATTTTTTGGCCATCTCTAGTTCCTAAGAGTTTTCATTACTTGCTATGCAGTATTTCTCATTCATTATTCATGATTCTCCTGTTTTGAAATATTTTAAGTTATCCAAACAGGAAGTGGAAAGAATGCAATGTGATTTAGATGTTCAGTTATACACCATGAGTTGTCAAAATGAAAAGTAAGTGAACAGCCTATTGGCTGAAATTGGCTTGCGTAAACTGTTCATTGATTTTTACTAGTTTATTTACTATTTATAATTGTTCAAAGTCTGTTCCCAAATGATTTGTGAACCAAAATGATAGCTCTAAATTTGCTGGATAAGTTGCCACAAAAAAATTTGATGTCCCTATTATATATTCATCGGAATCCCTATAAACCACCTCCTTTGGAATTTGCTGGTAACTCAGATGTCCCATAATGATGCATTCTGGAATGTTGTAGCAAAATGGAGCCAGCTGTAGAGCTTACAAGACATAGAAAATATTTCTGCCAAGGTTAAGTTTTTTTTAAAAAAATCCAGCGACACACTTAATGTGTGATCAACTTTTAAAGCAGGAAATTAGCCTTAGCGACTTCAATGGAACGACTTTCCTGATTTAAGTATGTGCTTATGTGCTTTGCTAGATCAGGTCTTTATTTAGATGCTTAAATATGGACAAAAGAGCCTAACTTTAGGTACCTATTTTAGAAAATGTTGGTTTTCTGTGCTTAATGCTTCTAATAGCCTGTTTAGTGAGAATATTTAGAACATACTGGTGGCGTATCATTTTGCTTTGCAGGTCACCATTAACAGTCTTTTCCAGGGGCAGAATGCAGTGGTTGTGTTTGCAATGTATCTAGCTCTGACATAAAGTATTTCTAACTCTGGGTTGAAAACATGGCTTAACTTGTTTTATCAATGCATTTATAGTGTTTTAAAAATGCAAGCTTCCTGTAGCGGGCATGCGGAGTGATGCAATTCCCCATCCCACTGGCTAATTCTGATTGTCATCTCATCCCCCAAAAATTAAGCCACAGAAACACCATTGGTTCATGGATGCTTTTCAGTCAGACATACTTTTGTGGCATTAATATGATGGATGCTGATGTCATAGGCCCCAATCATGCAACAGCATACAGGAGGGCATTGGAGTGAATGGGGTTCCACACAGGTGCAAGTCTCCGTCTATGTATATGCTGTTTGGGATCAGGACCTTGAGGAATCTCGAGGAAAAGCTGCTGCCTTAAATCACACTTTATATTTCAGATTCTTCTGATGTAAAAGAAATATAGATCTCAAGGAATATAATAGGCAGGATGGGAGTTTTTATGAAAATAACTGAGAAGAGAGTTTGGCTTCTTAGGTTTATGATCCAGAATGTTTTGCAGCAATACCATTCTTACCATAGATGTCTGTTAGCAAGATATTTTATAATACAGCCAGTGTATCATAGGTAAACACACAGAACACCCTATCCTGAGAACTGTGTTTTAAAGAGATGCTGCCAATTTATTTAGGCCTCATAATGTGTCTTCCATAAATGGTAAATCCCAGGCAATTTCCATGAAGGGTTCTTGCTATATATTACATACAATAAAACCCTGTATAACTGAAGAGTATCTATAGAATGGATTTTAAAATCAAGGCATTTTCCTGTGTAGGACAGCTATATTTTAGATATATTTTAAGTTTATTAGTGATAATTTTCATAATCCTCTGATCCCTGTACCATGGGACCCATGATAACTGAGGGTATGTCTACACAGCAAAAAAACAAAACAAAATAAAAACAAAATATAAAAAAAAACAATCCATGACAGAGAGTCTCAGAGCTTTGGTCAATTAATTCAGGCTCATGCTACGGGGCTAAAAATAGGCACGTAGACATTTGGGCTTGGGGTGGAGCCCAGGCTGTGAGACCCTTTCTCAGAGCCTGGGCTCCAACCTGAGCCTGAATGTCTACTTGGCTATTTTTAGCCCCATAACATGAACCCGAGTTAATTGACCTAGGCTCTGAGACTTATAGATTCATAGATACTAAGGTCAGAAGGGACCATTATGATCATCTAGTCTGACCTCCTGCACAATGCAGGCCAGAGAATCTCACGCACCCACTCTTGCGAAAAACCTATGTCTGAGCTATTGAAGTCCTCAAATCGTGGTTTAAAGACTTCAAGGAGCAGAGAATCCTCCAGCAAGTGACCCGTGCCCCATGCTACAGAGGAAGGCGAAAAACCTCCAGGGCCTCTTCCAATCTGCCCTGGAGGAAAATTTCTTCCCGACCCCAAATATGGCGATCAGCTAAACCCTGAGCATATGGGCAAGATTCACCAGCCAGATACTACAGAAAATTCTTTCCTTGGTAACTCAGATCCCACCCCATCTAACATCCCATCACAGGCCATTAGGCCTATTTACCATGAATATTTAAAGATCAGTTAATTACCAAAATCATGTTATCCCATCATACCATCTCCTCCATAAACTTATCGAGTTTAATCTTAAAGCCAGATAGATCTTTTGCCCCCACTGCTTCCCTTGGAAGGCTATTCCAAAAGTTCACGCCTCTGATAGTTAGAAACCTTTGTCTTATTTCAAGTCTAAAGTTCCCAACGACCAGTTTATATCCATTTGTTCTTATGTCCACATTGGTACTGAGCTTAAATAATTCCTCTCCCTCTCCAGTATTTATCCCTCTGATATATTTATAGAGAGCAATCATATCTCCCCTCAACCTTCTTTTAGTTAGGCTAAACAAGCCATGCTCCTTGAGTCTCCTTTCATAAGACAAGTTTTCCATTCCTCGGATCATCCTAGTAGCCCTTCTCTGTACCTGTTCCAGTTTGAATTCATCCTTCTTAAACATGGGAGACCAGAACTGCACACAGTATTCCAGGTGAGGTCTCACTAGTGCCTTGTACAACGGTACTAAAACCTCCTTATCCCTACTGGAAATACCTCTCCTGATGCATCCCAAGACCACATTAGCTTTTTTCACAGCCATATCACATTGGTGGCTCATAGTCATCCTATCATCAACCAATACTCCAAGGTCCTTTTCCTCCTCCGTTACTTCTAATTGATGCGTCCCCAGCTTATAACTAAAATTCTTGTTGTTAATCCCTAAATGCATAACCTTACACTTCTCACTATTAAATTTCATCCTATTACTATTACTCCAGTTTACAAGGTCATCCAGATCCTCCTGTAGGGTATCCCGGTCCTTCTCTAAATTGGCAATACCTCCCAGCTTTGTATCATCCGCAAACTTTATTAGAACACTCCCACTTTTTGTGTCGAGGTCAGTAATAAAAAGAGTAAATAAGATTGGTCCCAAAACTGATCCTTGAGGAACTCCACTGGTGACCTCCCTCCAGCCTGACAGTAGGACCCGTTGTAGTCTCCCCTTTTAACCACTTCCTTATCCACCTTTCAATTTTCATATTGATCCCCATCTTTTCCAATTTAACTAATAATTCCTCATGTGGCACGGTATCAAACACCTTACTGAAATCTAGGTAAATTAGATCCACTGCATTTCCTTTGTCTAAAAAATCTGTTACTTTCTCAAAGAAGGAGATCAGGTTGGTTTGGCACGATCTATCTTATGTAAAACCATGTTGTATTTTGTCCAATTTACTATTGACTTCAATGTCCTTAACTACTTTCTCCTTCAAATTTTTTTCCAAGACCTTGCATACTACAGATGTCAAACTAACAGGCCTGTAGTTACCCAGATCACTTTTTTTCCCTTTCTTAAAAATAGGAACTATGTTAGCAATTCTCCAATCATACGGTACAACTCCTGAGTTTACAGATTCATTAAAAATTCGGGTGCCAATTCCTTTAATATTCTTGGATGAAGATTATCTGGGCCCCCGATTTAGTCCCATTAAGCTGTTTGAGTTTGGCTTCTACCTCAGCTATGGTAATATCTACCTCCATATCCTCATTCCCATTTGTCATACTACCATTATCCCTAAGATCCTCTTTAGCCTTATTAAAGACTGAAGCAAAGTATTTGTTTAGATATTGGGCCATGCTTAGATTATCCTTAACCTCCACTCCATCCTCAGTGTTTAGCGGTCCCACTTCTTCTTTCTTTGTTTTCTTCTTATTTATATGGCTATAGAACCTTTTACTATTGGTTTTAATTCCCTTTGCAAGGTCCAACTCTACTTGACTTTTAGCCTGTCTCACTTCATCCCTGCATGTTCTTACCTCAATAAGGTAGCTTTCTTTGCTGATCCCTTGCTGCTGTGGGGTTTTTTGTGTGTAGACATACCGTAAGATATACAAACAGAGGGATACAAGCACAGACTCCTAATAAAAAAGGTTAAGAACATCCAAAACCACTTCTAAAATAGTTCTTCCATGTTAACATATTGACATATGAAGAATATGCAACTGCGTGATATACATATTTACCAGTATTCATTTCCTGGATATTCCACAACTGTGATATTGATATTCCTTAACTAATAGAGGTAGGTGGTCAATATATAATGAATAATTCATCTGATGTATTTAGCCTCTTTTTCTGTTCACAAATTGGGAGCAGTTCATGATTTTCTCAAAAGTATTTGTAATTCAAAATGATGAATTGAATGATTTTTGCAAATTGTTGGCCTGCAGATTGTGAGCAGGTGGTTACAAATATTCAGTATTCAAAAGTTAGGCTGTATTGGTTAGCTTTGATTGCATGCATACATCACATGGTGTGTTTCTGTTCCCTGATTGGATGAGTCAAACTTCACTCTTAAACAAGTTTCCAGTGCAAATATATAGGATAATGAGTTCAAATATTCCCTTCATGTGAATATTCTTCAGCATTTACTTAAAGTTTCTTGTTTCTGACAAGATTCCTGCCAGTAAAATAATTTGTTTGAACATCGAAGGGAAGCACAAAAAGGTTGTGACTGCAGTTGGAGTAAATTTGATTAAAATTTCAAACACATTCGCACACAACTTTTTTATAGTATTCACCCTCTTCTAATAAATGTCAGTTTCTGCTAGATGAGAAAGGTAATGTGCTCCCACTGGTTTCAGCATCTTTTGGGAACAGACCTGTAATGTACTTCAATGCCTATGAACATTCAATAAAATATTAATTCTCTAAGAAAACAGTCTATAATCTAAAGTGTCTTGTCAATAAAACAGGCTGATGTTCTATAATATTTCATTGTGGAAAATTAAACAATGTTTACTCAGAAGCAGGAAAAGTGGAAAAAAATTTAAAATGTTCTTTTGTAGGAGCTGTCACTGAACTAAAATATGACCCATCTGATTTCAGTTAGATTTTTTCACAGCTATAATTAACTTTGTCTTTTGACAACTCCTTCTGAGGCATATATTAATTAAATATGGGATAATGAATAGAGACAACTAGATCACCAGGGTATAAATCAATGAAGGGGTTCTGATGATACCATAAACCACAAGAATGGAGTGTGTGTAGTTAGTAATAACATCAAAAGCTCATGATTGATTTGGAATTTAGCGATCCTTTCACATTCATTATTATTTTATATAATGCACAGAAAAGAATGGTGCTTCACGCAAAGACAAGAACTCCCCTCCCCCCTGGATTCTTTGATAATGAAAATACTTCCATTGTGCACACTGAAAGAAAAATGTCATGCTCATTGTATGGACAGGGATGCTGAGAGCTTATTGTGTAGTGAGACAGGATTAGTGAAGGCTTTACTGTAATTTATTTATATGCCTGTTACAGACAAATTTGGCAGGTGCAAAATAGTGTAGCTGTTTTGACTTCAATGAAGCTATGCTGATTTACCATCAGGCAGGGATCTTACCCCCAAATCACCTTTCATAGATTCTAAAACCCTTTTCTTTAGTTAAGCTAGAATTTTTCAATAACAAAATATAAAATGTAAATATATTTAACTAAACTATATGTATGCTAATAGGCTAAACTTACTGTATGAAGTGGTGATGTAGCTCTGTTGGTTCCAGGATATTAGAGAGACAAGGTCGGTGAGGAAATATCTTTTATTGGCCAACTTCTGTTGGTGAGAGAAACAAGCTTTCAAGCTCACACAGAGCTCTTCTTCAGGTCCTGTGTAAGCTCAAGTTTGTCTCTCAACAACAGAAATTAATCCAATAAAAGAAATATTATCTCATTCAGCTTTATATTTACCATGGCAGTATTAAGTCAAACTTGTCAGTTTCTTTATACACACCCATGTACATAGACACCATCCATCACCCAAACTGTGGTGTTGTGCTAATAAAATAGTTACTTTATAAAATTATTCATGGATGTGTGTAGTTTTTTAAAATAGCCATTTTTTGAGCACAGTAATACTCTGGGTTTCACAGTGCATGCTCTCCCAGGTTGTTATTGCTTATTTATTTTCATCTTATAGTTTTTGGAAATGGTAGGGGACCATGAGGCAAGAGTAACATGGAATGTTTTAATTCTTAATTTAGAGTGTTCAGCCTGAGAAGTTCCAAGCTGAAAGATCAATTTATGCTTTTTTTATTCATGCTGTAATGCCTTAAAAGTGTCCGTACTCAAGTGTTTTCAGCAGGCAAATGGGGTATTGCTCAAGCTCTCTTTAGTATTTCTTAATAAACCTTTCAAAGGTGTGGTCAGAAATCTCTGGGTTATGGTATGTTTTTGTTTTTCACAAAGTATGATAGGATATCACTGTGCACTTATATATTGTCAACTGTATCCATTTGACCAGTACAACACTGGAATCTTGGTTTGGTATTGTAGCTGATAGCAATGTGGCTTGATTCTAAAGAATGAGTGATAGAGTTATGGCCAGATTTAAAATGCTAGAATTACCCCAGAGATGAATACTGACTCTAAATGCAATAACTCAAATTCCCCATCCCCTACTTTCCAGCTCCCCCACCCATACAATGATTTCCACCAGAGATAGCATTCATTCTATGTCTCTAACTGGTGGGGAGAAAATATCATAGAAAAGAAACTCTGAGAAATGAATCTTTGAGAGTACTGCCCACTTTGGACATGCCTCATGTTCTGGGAATTGCCTGTTTCCATCTTACATTGAGGTCAGCATCTGCTAATCTATTTTATTTTATCAGGTTTGTGAGAGTGAGGATTGGGGAGTAGATGCGTAAGAGTTCGGAAGGGAGATTCTCTTTGAGGAGTTCCAGAAGAGCTAGTTCTCTTGGGTGCCTTGGTTGGCTGGTTGCCCAACTTAAGAGTTTTTATAAGGGCCTAAGGGTGGGTGCTCAGCACTTTCTGAAAATTAGGCCTCTTTCAGGTGTCTCAAATTGGATATCCAAAAACTGAGGCAACCAAAACCACCAGTCACTTTTGAATCTCTCTCTATAATATAAAATTTAAATGAACTACACAAGGCACTGCCAATCAGTAGGTCATATCCTAAATGTCAAATCCTTTTTATCTGCTGAAGCTTTGGACACATTTTAATACTGCAGTGCTAGCATTTTAAGTGTATTTTTGTGAGGCCTCTAGAGAACTGTGGTGGATAGGCATCATATAAATAACCTTTATTGTTATTATCATTATATGTCGCATTCACTCTGTTTTGCTGTCATTAATAAACCATTCAAGCAATGTTGTTGTGATGTATAACATTAGCAGTATGCTCCTTAGGGAAACACATAACTGGGTATTTAATATTCTATCTGTTTCCTGGGCCATCTCTCCACAGGCTACAATGTGTTCAAAGTTCAGTATAAAAAAATGGTTTGTGTATGCAGAGATCAAAACATCCTACTACATGCACTGTTGTAACTCACACAATGTCAAAATTCTGCTAGATTAGATACTACTAAATTAACTAAACTGCTTGTGGCTTTAGGGCTGCAATTTCATGTGCCTCCTCAAATATTGGGTATTGTGGACCAGTTGTCTAAAATCCAGCCTCCCCTTTTGCACTCACAATTAATACCATTGTGCTAACTGTCTGGTGGGTGCAGTCAAACATTTAAAAAACATTAATCGCATACATAAATAACTGCAGGCCCTGGTTCAGGCTGGATTGAAAAGCAGGTTCTACTGGACAGACTTTCTAAAGGATTCAGCACCCAGCTGCTCCCATTCAAAACAATAGGAGCTGTTAGGTGTCAGGCCTTCTGAAAAATCAGGCCCTATATCTGTACAATAGCATGCCTTCACCCTCAACAGTACCCCAGTCTATTCATGGGAATACTGGCTTAAATGGTTTTAATCTTCAAAGCTGTCAGTGGCTTTGGCCAGACAGTACATTCTCTTCGCTGAAGACCAAGACTTACTATGATTAGGTGTTTTTTGTGGGTTGGTCACGGCATAAATAGTAAATTTTGCAGATGTTTATGTGGTGACCAACCCACAAAAAATGTGTGATTTCTCTGCAGTGTTTCTCAAACTAGGGTCCCAGACCCATAAGGGGATCACAAGCCTATCAGGGGGTTGCAGTATTGCCACCATTACTTCTCCACTGCTGCTAGTGGGTGGTGCTGCCTTTGGAACTGGGCCCTGGGGCAGCCACCGCCGCTCTCTGCTCTGCCTTCAGACCTGGGCCGGAGACCAGATTTCATGGGGGAGACCAGATTTCATAGTCCATGATGCAATTTTCTTGGCCACGAATTTAGTAGACCCCTGACTATGATGGTTGAGTATCTCAGGAGAATGGAAGTATGTCTGGTGGGAAGAGAAGACCCTGCCTTCTTAGTAGCTGATCTATGTCTGTGGAACCACTCCCCAACTTGACACATGAGAGAACACCACATATCAAACACTGCTTTCAGAACAAAATGTAAGACCTATCCTTTAACAGTATCTTTCCCATCATTATAATAAAAACAGTAATAAACCCCATCCGGGGCCGGGGGGTGGGTGGGGCGGGAGAGAGAGGAGGGGGAAGAGTAGGGAAATGACCTTATTGTCTCAGGCACTCTGATATCACGGTGATGCAGTTTGATAGATGTAGACTGATGTCTTCTGTGATATTTTGCATTGCCAGGTACTGTGTGATGGTTTTAAATAATTATTACAAAACCCAACATTTCTTCCATTAGCAACCAGTAATGATAATTTAATGATCAAAGGTTAGATCAGTGGTTCTCAAGCTGGGGTCATGACCACTCTGCCCTTCTGATTCTCTAAATGAAAGATGGGTCCAGGGTGCATCTCAGCTAGATTGGACAGGAATCCTGGAATAAGAATGGCTGAGAATCGTTGGTCTAAATCATGGCATTTTGGCAAAGCCCTGTGTTGGAGACAGTGTTGAGCCATACTGCCCCAAGGGAAGTGTCAGAGGATCTCCCAGTGCTCCCCAGTGAGTGCAGGGAAGCACATAAACAGTGACATCCATTTAAACAACACAGCATATACTCCCTCCGCAAGTGGCCAGCCATCTCTGCTGATTGGCATATGGAGGTGCAGATCCATGGCAATCACTTTTGAGGTGCAGGGGATCCCCAAGGGATAGGGTGACTAGAAATCAATTCCTGCACTCCCCTATGCTCTGACTACAGTTCTGCCAAGTCCTTATACGGACTTTGCTCTCTTTTCTGCTATGGTACAGAGTGTGTAAGGACCAGGTAGAACCCAGTCCATATAGATCTTATTTATATATTCTTTTTTGCACATAAATGGTGGTGACATTACTCCTCTCCTCTTCCCCCCCCAAAAATGAAATTTAGCAAATTACCCTTTTTGTAGTCTTTAACCATGAATTACTATGAATCTCTAATAGTTCTGCAGCCCTTCGCTAAGGATGTCTAAATTACCGAAAACAATTTTACCGAGGGAAAAGTGAAAAGGGTAAAGTTCAGGGTTGTCTTTAAGGTCTACATTAATTTGTGTTAAGGATCTCAGATGCATCAATCTCTTTAGTGGCTTGCAAAGCAAAGCCAATGTGACCTTTTCTGTTAATAAATAGAATACAGAAACTAACCACACTTAAAATTACACCTTTAAAAAATATTCATACCCTGGGCACCAGGCCAAGCCCAAACATTTTTGTATAATGATGATGATCCTGAATTCAGAAAAAGAGATGGAAAAGAGCCCCCAACAGCTCCAGACCTAATGTATTAATTACTTGATGGATGCTTTTGTCTGGGTGGGTAGTATGAGGAGGGAGATTGAGATACCCTGTATACCTGATATGAAGGACAGGGACCTGTGTACAAATTTCACACTTTGGGCACAGTCTTGCTCTTTCTCAGGTGGGGACAGCAGAATGGAAGTGATATTGTGGATTCCAAAGTCATTCTGCCAATACAGGGCAGACTGGACCAGAAAAAGCTCTGCTGAGCATGATACTGCTCCTTTAGATAGAGCAATGCGCACTTCGCCCAACTGCCTGATGATGACAGTATATGCAGAGGACCTTGAGGTCGTAGAGGGCTGGTGGGTATATTAGACTGAGGGCAATTAATGCTTAAGGAAATGCTGGGCTGGATTCATGCCATGCTTCTACACAGATGTGTTTAGGGGCTCTCTTTCACCTTCATGTGTCCTTGCAACAGAGGGTAGGATTTTGCTCTTTGGTTGTATCACTGTATGGCTCTGAGAGATAGAACAGTAGGTTATAGACTAGCTTTATTCAGTGATGGCATGAAGAGCAGGGGAAAATCAGGGGTTCTGTTTTGTTTTACATATATGTAATATTGCATAGGTTCCAGATAGTATCAATTCATGGAAGAATTAGCCCTTCAAAGTGCCCAGCTTAGTTAGGGAGCTCTAGCCTGAACTGACCCCTGGCCTAAACTACCTGTGTATGGCTCTTCAGGCCAACTCTGGTAACTCTTTTTGGCTTCAGACTTTTCCCTATTTTTTTCTTTTTCTGCATGTGCTTTTGGTGTCTGTTTTCATGGCTGACACCTCTATAGCAAATAAAAAGGTGGTTAATGAGTAGCATCAATGCAGTAGCCTTTATAGCGTCCTTTTATAGGAAATAAAATGCTACCAACACCACCCACCCATGAAAGGGCATAGAACAAATAAGTTATAGCAACTGATAAAGATTTGCCTGACTTAGCGCAATTTGTGGCTTCAGTACAACATTTCTGCCACCATATGGAGCTGTGTGAGATAATAAATGACCAGCCTGCCCAGATCCACTCACATGACGGAATCCACATGGATCCAGTGGAATCCCAGAACAACTCTAAAGAAACATTCTACTAAAGAGTGCCCAGGTTTCATTTCCTACAAAGAGGTCAGGAGAATGGAGGAAACCAGCTCTGTGGTCTCCACATTGCAGATTTTTTTCTTCTCTATCTTTCCTTTGAGGTTTCACATTTGAATCCAGAGAAAAGTTTTAGTATAATTTGCATACCCTTAGATATTAACTCTTTAATATCTCTCCTCCTCAATGACAATGTTCCATCTCATTGCATATACACTTTTTTAGCTTTCTATTTATCTAATTAGATGGCCCACATCATAGTATCTGAAAACCTCACAATCCTTCCAACACCCCTGTAAGGTCTGGTAGTGTTAACCCCATATTTTACAGATGGGGAAGTGAGTTTAAGGGTATCTTAAGTGTGACTTGCTCAAGGTCACAGAGGAAGTCTGTAGCTGAGCCAGGAATTGTACCCAGGCCTCTTGAATTCCAGTCTAGTGCCCTATCTGTTGGAATACGCAGGAATTTCAGTAATGTAAGCACCTATAGAAGAGCAACCTGGTATTGAAAGGACTGTGACACCATGAAATGATGTTTTTTAATCTGCTTCAATCCTTTGTCAAGTTTCCCTCACTGAATGGTTGATACCTGCAATTTAACAGATTTACCTTCCTGTTTAACTAAAGATGATTGTGACAATGGACCATCTCCCGATGTAGCTTTGCACCAATGCAATGTCACTATCTTGGGCAGTGGCATTATGATGGTCTGACAAATGTCATGGTACTATGACCTTATGATGTCACTGTGCTTCTCTTGGTGGATTAGAGGATCTTTTGCTCAAGGTCCCAAGTCACAGCCCCATTCAGTAACAACCCCACCCCCTACGCCTTCCTTACCAGTGTTCTTTCCATGTCATGTGATTGTTATGGTCCAGTTTCTGATGGTGCACTCTGGGTATTGCATGAGGGAAATAACCTACTTTCTGCACTTAGTACAGAAGAACCCAATGCACAGCCACAGACTAGGGACTGAATGGCTAGGCAGCAGTTCTGCGGAAAAGGACCTAGGGGTGACAGTGGACGAGAAGCTGGATATGAGTCAGCAGTGTGCCCTTGTTGCCAAGAAGGCCAATGGCATTTTGGGATGTATAAGTAGGGGCATAGCGAGCAGATTGAGGGACGTGATCGTTCCCTTCTATTTGACATTGGTGAGGCCTCATCTGGAGTACTGTGTCCAGTTTTGGGCCCCACACTACAAGAAGGATGTGGAGAAATTGGAGAGAGTCCAGCAAAGGGCAACAAAAATGATTAGGGGTCTGGAACACATGACTTATGAGGAGAGGCTGAGGGAACTGGGATTGTTTAGTCTGCAGAAGAGAAGAATGAGGGGGGATTTGATAGCTGCTTTCAACTACGTGAGAGGTGGTTCTAGAGAGGATGGTTCTAGACTATTCTCAGTGGTAGAAGAGGACAGGACAAGGAGTAATGGTCTCAAGTTGCAGTGGGGGAGGTTTAGGTTGGATATTAGGAAAAACTTTTTCACTAGGAGGGTGGTGAAACACTGGAATGCGTTGCCTAGGGAGGTGGTAGAATCTCCTTCCTTAGAAGTTTTTAAGGTCAGGCTTGACAAAGCCCTGGCTGGGATGATTTAATTGGGGATTGGTCCTGCTGTGAGCAGGGGGTTGGACTAGATGACCTCCTGAGGTCCCTTCCAACCCTGATATTCTATGATTGATTCTATGATTCTTTCAGTAAGTATGGTAGGTAGGAGTGGGATACCACTGAGTAATATATCAGACTTCTTTACTAGTTTTTGACTTTTTCTATCACCACATTTTTCTAACTTGATTGCAAATCTAATATTTGCTAATGTAATCAAAGAAGCAGCACATGGTAGGTGGTAGGCCAGCATTATCAATGCATATCTAAAAGTGATAACTTACTAACTACTTAGAGTACAAACTCAATAAAAATCCCTCCACCTCCATCTTCCTCCTGGATTCAACTCTCCAAAAACTCTATCAGGAACATAGGTATTCAATGAGACCTTAAAGTTTTCTTGGGTCTGTCAAGCAGTGAGTGGAGAACATTCAAAGTTTCAAAGCTTGAGATAAGCAAGTGGGCATAAATGCTTACCTAAAACCTGTATGAACTATCAGAATTTTTGACAAACTCCACCAGTCATGAACTTTTCTCCTGCCCCTTTACCATGGGACTTCTACACCCCCGGAAGCAGCATTTTATATGGGTGGTTCCAGTGCATAACCAAGAAACTGCTGAACTTGTGATTTGCTCTTCAATATCTTTTGTACTTCAGGCTTTAATCCTACAATTTGCAATGTATGGATGAACTGCTGTGCATACCTCAAGATGCATTGAAGTCACTGGGACTCCACACAGGCTCAGCAGTCTGCCTGTCCCTTGTAACCTACAGCACTGATGAACACAATGTGCTACCATCTCAGGTGCTGTCATTGCTCCGACACAGCTTTTGGCTTTCTTTTCATCCTGGGCATTATTACGGTATTGCATTGTACTATTGCTAATACTTTATTACAGTGAAGCTCTCTTGAAAGGCTAGGATAGATCTGTGCAAAGGGATGCTTTTTGTGCATGAAGACCTCTTAAATGAAGGGTAAATTAAGAAGCCATTTAAAAGAATAAACTTTCATGTACCCAGTGCTAAAGTACAAAAGAAATCATTCCCATATAAAAGAACAGATCAAGTGAATGAAAATGCTTCCTATGTACTGACCTAAAATGTATCTCATGAATGAAGAGCCCTTTAAATAAAGTTTCTGTGAAGAATCAGTCCTGCACTGGAATTAGATGACCTAATACTGGAAGGTCTGTTCCATCTCTAATTTCTATGATTCAGTGACCTGCTGGAAAGAAATTCTATAGCTATCATTTTTCTTCATGCTCCATGGTACCTTGCTCTGTAAGTGGGCCTATTGATTTTGATGGTACTATTAAAGAAGTAAAGTACACACACCATGAACAATGGTGGTAAAATCTAGTTCTGTATCTATCACTCAAATATATAAAATGTATTTTGATATTTGTCATCCAAAATGTGTTTAACAGATTTATACTACACAGCTTCAACAGTGCAGTGGCACATATACATAATTCAAAACATGGTTGGGATGTACAGCTGTTCCCATTCATGACCACTTCACACACATGGTGGGAAAAATAAATACCTGCTTTTCCTAGAAAGATTCACCATGTGTCAAGTTTGCCACTGATGCCATATGGATGAGCAGCAGTACCATTCAGTTTCAAACATGCATATATATTTTAAAATAAAAAGCATGAACTGTTATGAGTTTAGAACTAGGCCATCAGTTTAAAATAACACTAATAATAAAAGTGGAATGTAGTTATTATTTAGAGTGACTTTCCCAAACATGGAAACAGAACATTTGTACAAAGAGGCCCCATTCTGCATTATGCTCCATGTAGGCAGATTGCTTCATCCAGGCAGGACCCCATTGACACAGCTAGTCACCCATATGATTCCCAGCATAGGATCTGGGCCAACTTTGTTCCTTGTGCTTATTACTTTTATTTCAGATCTTTCTCTTTGAATAAGAGCTTTCTCTTTCTTTTTCAATTCTGGATTTGACGCATTGCTCTGGATGCAATGAAAAAATGTGCAATGTCATAAATAGACATCCTGGGAGAGCACACATAACTACCTGGGAAACCATTCTATCAGCCCCCCACCCTTAACTTGAATCCCAAAGAAAGTGAAATCAATCCTAATGAATTTTCATTTTTACAATCTGACTTAATATCCCCTCTAAAATCAGATCAGCTGAAGTGGTCCTGTTTCAGGGTAGCTGCAACAGTGCCATCTCATCAGCACTTACCTACATTATTTCAGAGCTTTATGCAAAATGCCTGGCAGTGCAAATCAAACTTCCCCAGGAAACAGAGGGCTATTTGTTCTTGTAGGCTAATTCATAAAGCTGACTTTTTAATTTAACAAAATCTGAACTTTCCCAGAAACCTTCAAGGCCCTGGTTGGAAGCTGTGTGCTAATTGCCCACGTGGCTTTTAAAATATCAGGTAAGACATGCAGTTTTCAAGAAGGGGAAAACAAATGTATGGATGGGGG
>NC_134209.1:28105000-28112500 GCF_965140235.1 Caretta caretta
TATTTCAGTAATGAATAAACATGTCACAGTTTCCCAGTTTTTTTCCAGTAACAGTTTGGATAGCGTTTCTTCAAACTGTAGAAATTTTCTGAAAGAAAAACAATAGATAGGTGTAGACCATACAGGAGGATTCAGCACATTTAACAACTATGTGTGATTGGAGGGGTTCTAGGATATGATACAAAACCAACATGTTTAGAAGACTCATAGATCAGAGGGAGAAAAATATGCTACTTCAAATTTTTACCATTCTCAGTCTAAATCATTTGAATAGTGGTGTAAGTGATTGTTTCACAGGCAGTTGTTAATATGTCATTAAGCCTCAATGACTTGCAACATTTCTCACATCCTCATTTACAGGAACACACACAAAAATAAGTTAAGCAAATTGTTCGTGAACCCAGTGGTACTGTATAAAGTTGATAATCAACAGCATTCTGCAGCATGTACATAAAAGAAACTCTGGAGAATTTATGAAAATGGTTTGCAGATTCCTGTTGGAAGCTGAAACATGTCTAAGCTTTACTGGAAACTTAATTATGTAGAAGGCGAAGTATCTCCATAAAGTTCAGCAAAAAATGTGCTAACAGTCTGGTCACTATATTGGAAAACACGTTTATCACGATGCCTATGATAGCCGTAGCATAGTGTATCCTCAGAACAGCTTCTGAACTTCCTTGTATCAAACAGTTAAATAGACAACTCTAGCTACTGAGCATCTTTTAAATTTCTTTCTCTTCTGAAATTTGTACCTAAGCTGGGACCTTCCATTCCCACCAGTTGTTTTTAATAAACTTTCTTTGTGGAGGAAGAATTTTGGCTTACCTATTTCTTAGAGCCACAGTTCCATAAAGGGGTCAGGATGTCTCTCCATCTACAGTCATCTAGTGATCTGCCTGAGAAGAATGAATAAACTATTAAATTACAGTTCCTGGCAGCCACATCACTTTGCGTTTAATGTGTATCTTTTCTTTTCTTTTCTTTTCTTTTCTTTTCGGGAAGAAACCATTATGGTCTAATTATTACTTGACCTTTATATTACACTATCAGCCAGAGACCCCAATCATAGGCAGGCCCCATTGTGTGCTAGGTGGTGTATAAACGCAACAGTTAGAAACATTCTTTGCCCCAAGGATCTTACAGCCTGAGAAGTATGTGAGCAAATGGGTGTGCAAAGTTCACTGTGACAGAACTAGACAAGGTTAGACCACTGCCTGTCATATACAGATCATCTTATCTTTGCCTTGTGGACATTGTAGGTGCTTAAAACAACATCACAGATGTGGAAGGATGTATGGAAGGCAATTTTTAAAATAAAAACATGGTGAAATACAGGGGGTGCCATTAAAGATAGACATTTACCACAATGTGGTATTTACATTTAACACTGTAGTCTCCATGCTTAGAACGGGAAACACTGTAATAAATCTAATATTTGCAGGAGGTAAATATCCAAAGCTAGTTGCTTGATTAAAGAGACCAGGATTTTGTTCCTGCCTCTGCCATTGGCTGTTGTGACCTTGGGTAAGTCACTTCACCTCTTTATACCTCTGTTTCCTCTCTCACCTTTGTCTTACCTATTTAGATGGTATTCTCTTTGAATCGGAGACGGTCTCATACTATGTGTTTGTATATCACCTACCACAAGGGGGCCCCAATATCAACCAGAATGTCTAGGTGCTACTGTAATATATCTAACAATAATCCGCTGAGGATCTGGCCACCAGTTTTTAATGACCGTTACCGTATGGTGTTCTGAGATCTAAAACCATAGCATTAAAATGTCGAGACTCTGCCTAGTCTTCATTAATGTGCCATGCCGCAAAACAAGCTAAATACTTTACTGAGACACAATGGCCTGTGAAAATTCACTTATTGAAACATTTAGAAGCTCCCCATTTAAACTGCAGCGTATTGTCCACCCCAGACACACATCTTCATTTACTAAAGAGAGCTTCCTCTATATCATCCTCATTTACATCTTGTGATCCATATTGATCTCAGCCATGTGATACTGTCCATCTAATGATACTTAAGTAGCAGAGGATACAGCATGTTAGTATGTCTCTTTCTGTAGTCAGTAAAGCAAGTCTAGCCAGCTTATAATAAAGGACGGTGCTTCTCATTGCCTCATCAATAGTATGGTAGCTTTGGGCCACTGGAATCTCCTGACTTTCTGTTTTCATTGATAAGTGGAGATGAAGTGAACATTGATGAATGGGAAATACTTTGGGTCTACAGTTATTATTACTAATCACAGTACAGAGAATATTCTGAGGCAGATGAATTTGTATGTGGAGGAAGTCTGTCCCTTTTTTGTTTAAAAGAGACTGTAAGTGGTTTCTTTCCTGCTCTGCCAATGAAAGGAAACTTTGTGGGTCCTAAAAAGATGGTCCAAGAAGCTCAGTTTCTCTCATTCCTCAGCCAGAGGTGGGCCAGTCAGGTTTAGCTCCAGGCTGATATCGCCAAATGCTTTACCCCCATCATCCTGCCCTTTCCTGTCCTAAACTATCACTTCTCCCTCTCACACTTCATTTTTCACTGTTTTCTGTAGCTGTTTACTCCTGGGGAAAAACGAATGCAAAGCTGGGTATGAAATGCTACCAAGTCAGCATAGTATCATCTTATACCCGCTCTTGTATTAATTTGTAATGAACTGCAGTATTAATGTTTCCATAAATTACCAGGCAGTGGAGGCTCAAGCCTAGCATGTAACTTTCTAATTTGGCCAAATTATGGAATGATGCAACCATCTTGTTTTTCAGCATTTCAAGGCAGTACTGAGAGGCCTGAAAACTCAGGCTCTGGGAATTTAGTTTCAAATGTGGGGGCTTGGAGAAGGAACCATCTTTTGGGGGAACTGGTCTATGACTAAGGACCCTTGGCACTATGGTAAAGCAAATAATAATAATATCCAGATTCTGCATTTGGATCCTCTGGTTGGCAGTTTTGTAACCTAAATGCTAAGTTGAGTGCTCACATGTAGAATTCTACACCATAGCCTAAGTACCTGGGTTTAAAAACATTGGACAATATATGGTTTGTTCTGAAATGTTTGAGATCTTTCTATTGTTGTCTATTTTATTGTTCTTGATGGACAATAGTAATATCTACCTCTTATATAGCACTTTTCATCCATAGATTCCAAAGTGCTTTACAAAGGAGGTCAGTAGCATTATCCCCACTTTACACATTGGTAAGTGACTTGCACGTGGTCACCCAACAAAGTAGTGGCAGAGCCAAGAATTGAAGCCAGGTTTTCTGAGTCCCGGTCCAGTGCATGATCTCCTAGAAAAAAATTAAATGTGGCATTGATCTAATGCCCACTGAAGTCAATGAAGTTTTTCCACTGACTTTATGGGACACTGGATCAGGCCCGAACCTGCTTCGTCAATAGACTGAAGCTCAGCACTCAGAAGTACGTTAAATAATGTTCACGAATATCATGGAATATTTCTGTACATGTCAAATATCCCCACCTTGGGGTAGGGATGTCCTGATTTTTTTTAAAGCAAAACTCTCACCTTTTTCCTCCCATTGTGACCCTCTATAAAGTTCATAGAAAGCATTGTATTGCTGTGGGGAATAAAGGTGTGCATCTGTTTTCCTGCAAATAGTTTCCATTATCCTATTATTGGACAGTACCAACTAAATGTATGCCTAAAATTTAGTGGGGGGAAGGCTGGAGGAAAAACAATGTAAGCAGAAATGTTTTAATCATTTATTTTTAAAAAGAATGAAAAATATATTCTTTTAATTTTAAAGTTGCCCTGCAGCATTCTGAAAAGAAACAGTAACATATTGTGTTGGTGCCTGACAATTAGAAAGTAACCAATCTAGTTACACAGTATAAGCTGAGTGAGTGTATAGTATACACAAAAACCAAAAATGGTGAAAAGAAATTTAAATTATCAAATGATTTCATTTTTATTGATTCAGTAATAATAATAACTTCTTATACAGCACTATTCATCAGTAGATCTTAAAGTACTTTACAAAGAAGGCAAACATCACTATCCCCATTTTCCAGAAGGAGAAATTACTTGACTTAGGTCAGCCATCGGGTCAGTGATTGCACTGATACTAGAACACATGTCCAGCGCTCAAGCTATTAGGCAACACTGCCTACCAACAAACTAAGGAAAGTAGAAAAAATCACTTTTATTTAGAAAAAAGAAGAGCAGTTCTCAGTTTTCAAGGGTAGGCCCTGGTCCTACAAAAACTTACACATATGCTTAAATTTATCCATTGTGAATAATTCCATTCATTACTCACAGTACACATGACTTTGCATGGTTGAGGCCTGGAAGAGGAGGAGCATGTGGGGAAGAAGTTAGAACACAAATGATATTAACCTAATAAATAATATCTCAAATAATGTCCAATATGTAAAAGCAATGAGATCACATTAGCTTCATTGACCACACAGAAAAAAAAGTCTTAAAGGTTAAGGAATAACTATTAAAAATATGAGATATCTTCAACTTATATTTCAGAATTTTATACCCATTATAAAAGGGAAGCTATTGTCTGATTATTCCAACAACAATTAATTAACATCAAGAACTCTGGAATGATTGAATTAACAGTAAAATCATTAAAGGCTTTATTTAGAGTTTAGAGTTTTAGCAAACAATTTATTATATAGTAAATGCTTAGATTAATCATATTTTTTTTAAAAGTCACTATATTTTCCTGCTTAAATTTCAGCTCTAATCCTGAAGTCAAATCCATGTGGGCAAATTCTGCTTCTGGCTGAACAAAGACAGCAATTTCTGTCCCAAGTGTTCAGAATTTATTTTTTTAAATAGCAAGGATTCAGCGCTAAATTGCCCAAGACAAATCCAGATACACGTGGAGTCTGATTCTCTACTGCCTGACACCTTGTGTGTAGTAATTTACACCTGTGTAAAAAGGGTGTCAAGTGCTATCATTCCTATCTGGTAGCTTTGGCACCTTCTTTGTACAGGTATCAGTAACAGCACAAGGTACAAGATGAATATCTTTTTTATTATTCTGATTCTCATTTACACAAAGGCCCCTTTATACCACTGTTGCAGTCTAAAGGGGCCTTAAAGTGAATGCAATGTAATTTAAGCCAGATCTTAAATTTAATTTAATTTAAGCTTTAGGCCTTGTCTATGCTAGAAAGTTGCATCACTTTACCTACAATTGTATATTTAAAGTGGAACAACCCTCCTTCTGTGGACTCTGGAGGATGGTGTTATATCAGTACAAAGGTGATTTATATGGGTATAGGTTTCAGAGTGGTAGCCGTGTTAGTCTGTATCAGCAAAAAGAACCAGGAGTACTTGTGGCACCTTAGAGATGAACAAATTTATTTGGGCATAAACTTTCATGGGCTAAAACCCACTTCATCAGATGCATGGAGTGGAAAATACAGTAGGAAGATATATATATATACACAAAGAACATGAAAAGATGGGGGTTGCCTTACCAACTCTAATGAGACATATCAATTAAAGTGGGCTATTATCAGCAGGAGGAAAAATCATTTTTATAGTGGTAATCAGGATGGCCCATTTCAAACAGTGGACAAGACGGTGTGAGTAACAGTAGGGGGAAAAATTAGCATGGGAAAATAGTTTTTAGTTTGTGTAATGACCCATCCACTCCCAGTATTTATTCAGGCCTAGTTTGATGGTGTCCAGTTTGCAAATTAATTCCAGTTCTGCAGTGTCTCTTTGGAGTCTGTTTTTGAAGTTTTTTTGTTGAATAAGTCACCTTTCTACCTGCATGGCTGTGTCCACACTAGAGGTTGTACCAGTTTTAACCATTTCAGTGAAAAAAATCACATCCATAACCAAAACAGTTATTCTGCTAAAAAAAACCTGACTAGGCTTTATTGTAAATGAGAATCAGACCCCAAATATTTCTTTTTTGCTGTTGTTGTTGCACTTAAACTGTCCCCACCCCCCAACCCCTATCTTCTCCCCAAAATATTTAAATAGTAGGTACAGGAATATGGAGTATTATATCCAAATGTCATCATTATGATCAATGGTTTATACATTGATTTCAGTTTGGTATAGGATTTACAGATTTCTAAAGAGGAGACAAGCTTCTCTTTAATAGCAACTCTATAAAATCTTGTACACAATCAAGAATCTCAACAAAAGGAGGACCAATCTTGCCAGCCTATGCTATCATGGATAATTCTTACTCCTGTGCATAGTCCCATTGATTTTATGAGGAAGGGTTGCAAGATCTTAGCTTCTTGACTGTTCCAAACTAGGATACACTCATGGACCTGATTTTTCCACTGCTTTGCATCTTGTGTAGTTTTTTGTACTAGTGCAGAGAGAGAGTAACAACTACCATTCTGATTGGGTAGTGTTTTATACTCCCATTTCACAGCTGTAAATGCCTATCTAAGGTGAAAACTAAAAGAGAATCAGGTTCATAGCATTTCCTTTGGGAATTCTCTAAAGCTACCACATATTGGGTTAAATCTAAATTTTCATTAGCATGAGAAACAAAGATTTTTCTGCTTTGCAATTCATTTTGAATAATGTTTTGTTTCATACGAATAGGGCCAAATCCTACTGTCCGTACTCACTTCAAGCCCTGCCAGCCTTTCATTTACTATTGATTTTGGTGTGAATGAGTAAATTGAGCAGGATTTGGCCCATAATTTTCAGCTTCTCTCCATGGGTCCAATCCAGAGTCCTCTGAAGTCAGTGGAAAGACTCACATTGACTTCAGTTGGCGTTGGATCAGACCTCGTGAAAGATTATTTTATCCAGATACTAAAAATATAGTTATCTATTTTATATTCAAGTCATAATCTGACAGCCAGTTGGAGTAACCCTACTATAAGTATTTTCAGAATCCTGGAGCCTGTTATTTGGGGAGTGGGGTTGTATGGAGACCATTAGGCTGGTGGACGCCTTCAGGGGTCTGAACTTCTTTATGCTCATCACGAATGAATTCTGAACCTAGAATGTGTCCCCATCACTAATATTTGCTGTGTGTATATGTGTATTTATGTATGCTGATATGTATGTGTGGGTATCTTTGCTATCTTGCAGCCCAATTACTATGTACCCTGATATAAAAGATGCACATAAGAGGATGCAATAATAACATAGCAAATACATTTATTTTGGAAACAGTCATTTTGGTAACTGGCACAATCTTTTCCTTGCTGCCGCCACCACTGAAGTACTGGCTCCAGAAGCCCTTGCACAGCTACCTGCTTCTGTAAGCATGTATCCTTGCTATCCTAACCTGTTCCCCCCAGCCCCGTAGAGATCTACTATTGGAAAGCATGTAACAGCCTTCCACACACTATTACCACTGGGTGTCACCCCAGGCACCCACTTAACAGCCGCCTGTTCATTGTGAGAAAGTAGACAGACAACTGAACGCAAAGAAATAACTATAAGAAGAGAAGCTCTTTTAAGGAGCTATAATAATAATGTTAGGAAAACGGTGGGGAGCCAAACTTCTTTCCGCTGTTCGACGGGACGTCATGTA